>NW_003163275.1:330517-331721 GCF_000004985.1 Naegleria gruberi
TAAAAGAGGTCAAGGAGAGATTTCAAAACATAAAATAAATTATATTTTCGAGATGTACTATTGATTTCCAATCGATTGATATGTATTTTGTAGATTGAGGATGTGGTTCTTTATTTGAAGAGTTCCTCCTTAACTTACCAAGTAAACCCTGATATTTCACCCTTTACCTTACTGAATGATGGAATATTCACCAAAATATCTGTAAACTGAACCATATATATTATTAGAGATGTAGAACATGATGGTGATGTTTCATTGAGTGGTCATTTTCCAGAAATTCATCCATGTCCATAGTTGACTAGATGGTATGAAAGGGATGAAATCATGAATATGTATGTTAAAATAAACTTTATATTCTATCTCTACTCATCAAATGGAGCATTTTCATGTATATATTGTTGATTGAAGTGATGTATTTGATAGACTTGATCTGACCTGTCAATCCTTAAAGTCAACCTTATAAAGTCAACCATTATCTTCCTATAGTTCCATTTCTTGTTCTTATGATATGAAATTGAATTCTACATCATTATAGATCATGTACATCATGTTGGTAAAGTTTCAATAGTGGTCCTTTTTCAAGATTTCATCCTTTTCATCATAGTTGACCATATGATGGTTGAGGGAAGAAATCTTTAAATATGAAAGTGAAAATAAATTTGATATTCGATGTTTACTAATCAAATGGAACATTTTCATATCAGGATTTAATATGTTTTGATGAGAAACTCAAAAGTTATAGTTGACCTATTGGGTTTGGGTTGGGTTTGGGTTTGGGTTGGGTTTGGGTTTGGGTTTGGGTTTGGGTTTGGGTTTGGGTTTGGGTTTGGGTTTGGGTTTGGGTTTGGGTTTGGGTTTGGGTTTGGGTTTGGGTTTGGGTTTGGGTTTGGGTTTGGGTTTGGGTTTGGGTTTGGGTTTGGGTTTGGGTTTGGGTTTGGGTTTGGGTTTGGGTTTGGGTTTGGGTTTGGGTTTGGGTTTGGGTTTGGGTTTGGGTTTGGGTTTGGGTTTGGGTTTGGGTTTGGGTTTGGGTTTGGGTTTGGGTTTGGGTTTGGGTTTGGGTTTGGGTTTGGGTTTGGGTTTGGGTTTGGGTTTGGGTTTGGGTTTGGGTTTGGGTTTGGGTTTGGGTTTGGGTTTGGGTTTGGGTTTGGGTTTGGGTTTGGGTTTGGGTTTGGGTTTGGGTTTGGGTTTGGGTTTGGGTTTGGGT
>NW_003163274.1:0-935 GCF_000004985.1 Naegleria gruberi
ACCAAACCCAAACCCAAACCCAAACCCAAACCCAAACCCAAACCCAAACCCAAACCCAAACCCAAACCCAAACCCAAACCCAAACCCAAACCCAAACCCAAACCCAAACCCAAACCCAAACCCAAACCCAAACCCAAACCCAAACCCAAACCCAAACCCAAACCCAAACCCAAACCCAAACCCAAACCCAAACCCAAACCCAAACCCAAACCCAAACCCAAACCCAAACCCAATTCTAAAAATAGAATTCTTCTAAACCCAACGTTCAAACCCTAGCCCAAAATTATAAACTTATTCAAATATCATTAAATTTTATATCATTCGATAGCCAATGATGAGTAGAACAACGTGTTATATTTAGTTTTTCAATTTATAAAATATTAACTTTGTAAATAGTGTCAGATTAAAATTTGTAAAATGAAACTATAGGAAGAATGATAATTTCAAAATCCTTTAATGAGATTATATAGTATATATCATCATTAACAACATCTATAATCACTCTCATATCAAATTTCAAAAGTTCAAGTCTGTAGATATAAAAGTATAGAGGGAAAAGGGAAGTTGTGAGGTACAATAGGTCAACAATAACTTTTGAGTTTCTCATCAAAACATATTGAATCCTGACATGAAAATGTTCCATTTGATGAGTATACATCGAATATCAAATTTATTTTGACTTTCATATTTAAAGATTTCTTCCCTCAACCATCATATGGTCAACTAGGTATGAAAAGGATAAAATCTTGAAAAAGAACCACTATTGAAACTTTACCAACATGATGTAGATGATCTATAATGATGTAGAGTTCAATATCATATCATAAAAATCAGAAATGGTACCGTAGGAAGATAATGGTTGACTTTATAAGGTTGACTTTAAGGAAATACAAGTCAGACCAAGTCTATCAAATACATCACTTCAATCAGCAAAA